>NC_057813.1:68605891-68613125 GCF_018294505.1 Triticum aestivum
TGATGAGGTGGTTGTACAACGCCCTATAGGCGGTGGTTCCTGTTCTTCTCCTGCATCGTCGTCCATATAGTCGATGTCTTCAGAGTTGAAGTCAAGCACGTCGGTTAAGTCATCAACGGTGGCTATTAAGTGGATGGTGGGTGGGGAACGAATTTCTTCGTCGTCCGCTTCCCACTCGAGCTGGACATAGTTCGGCCAAGAATCTACCGACAAGGAAAGAGACCTTAATGAATTTAGCACATCACCCAAGGGCGAGTGCTGAAAAATATCCGCGGAGGTGAACTCCATGACCGGTGCCCAATCAGATTCGATAGGCACGGACGTACGCGGTTCGGATCCTGTAGCCGGAGACGAGTCCGAGGGTCCGATGACACCATCCTCATAGGAGGTGGGATCAGTGTTCGGCTCCAACACCGATGAGTGTGCGGCCTCCGTGGCGGGGTCCATCCACCCATCCTCGGAAGGCGTGATCTGCTCCGGATTGATTCCCGGGGCCGCCGCAGGTGCGATCTCCTGAACACTGTCTGATGGCAGATCTAAGTCATGCTCGTCATGACTGTTCGGCGTACCTGACATGGGCTCGAATCCGTCGAAGATCAAGTCTCTGCGGGTATCGGCAGTATAGTTCATGTTTCTAAACCTGACCTGATGGCCAGGGGCGTAGCTATCGATCTGCCCAGGTGGCCAAGCGAGTTGGCCGCAGTACGAAGCCGCCAAATACGATGATTTGTCCGAGAAGGAAAACCTCCCCTAGACCGCGTTATTGAAGATGATTGAAAGAGGCATCAAGCCTTGTCGCGACGACACAGTGGAACTCTCAATGAAAGCACCAATGTCGGTGTCAAAACTGGCGGATCTCGGGTAGGGGGTCCCGAACTGTGCATCTAAGGCTAATGGTAATAGGAGGCGGGGGACACGATGTTTACCCAGGTTCGGGCCCTCTCGATGGAGGTAATACACTATTTCCTGCTTGATTGATCTTGATGATATGAGTATTACAAGAGTTGATCTACCACGAGATTGTAGAGGCTAAACCCTAGAAGCTAGCCTATGATTATGATTGTTGTTGTCCTACGGACTAAACCCTCCAGTTTATATAGACACGGGAGGGGGCTAGGGTTACACAGAGTCGGTTACAGAGAAGGAGATCTACATATCTGAATTGCCAAGCTTGCCTTCCATGCAAAGGAGAGTCCCATCCGGACACGGGACTAAGTCTTCAATCTTGTATCTTCATAGTCCAACAGTCCGGCCAAAGAATATAGTCCGGCTGTCCGAGGACCCCTTAATCCAGGACTCCCTCACACTTGTCGCGAGCGTTTTGAGGAATAAATCCTTAGCAACCTGCTGGGGGTGTCGCTGCCGGCAAGACACCATGTCGTTCTTAGTGCAGCCACTTGAGCTGTTGAGCGGTCTCGAAACAGAACAGGGCGCTACGAATTGTGGCAGGGTTCCTTCGCGTGTAGGTTTTCCATACAAGAACCAAAACCATTTGAGGAAAATAACCTTACAAAAAGAAAAATCACTCAAGGTTTGGCGTGACTTAGCTTTTCATCGTTGCGTGGATCGTCATCGAGGCTGCAGACAACACCGCTCGCCTGGCTGCTGGTACCAGAATGGCGTGGATGGTATTGATCTCCACTGCCACCAGCGCGCGCCTCGTCGCCCGTTTGCACCGGCACAAGCAGACCAGCCCCAAACGAAACGATGGTCGTGATTGTCTTCTTCTTCGGAGCCATGGCAATGAAGAAACTGACGCACAAACTACCAGACCAGATTTGCACCACTTGTTGCCCTACCTGGCGTGCCAAAGATGTCAGGGAAACAGCACCTATTGGATTACGAGGATCCCTTCTACGGTTGGCGGGGAGAGAGTTGCACAAAGAGCAGGTCTGGTGATCAGCACGGGGGAATTTTACCCAGGTTCGTGCCGCTAAGGAGCGTAAAACCCTAGTCCTGCTTTCGGTGTATATTTAGTGTTCTTGAGTTCTTATACTAGCTGTTATGCATGCCCAGTCCCAAAAGTCCAAATCCTCCTCTAGTACGCCTCGGGCCTCCTTTTATACGTCAAAGGGGTCGCCACAGTGGCACACAGGAGGTGTAAAGTAGCTACAGTCTATAAGCTTATCGCTGACATCGTAGGACAAACGCATTTAATGCGCTGCCTATGTGCCCTACAACTTTACCGGGGACAGTAATAGAACTTGTCCCATCTGTCGCCGCCTCATCCCGTCTTCCCACGCATCCAGACTGATGAGGCATGCAGCGCCAGGCTGGCTGGCTAGCCACTGTGCTGGCGTGGTGGCAGGGCCTTCACGAAGATCTGCATGCCACCACGCAGGTGCTTGCTTAGTTGGCAGGCTGGTCATCTTGCTGGAACGGCTGTGGGGTGGCGAAACCTTGTCAGGTACGGGCCTGGCTGTGGCCCCGCAATTGTCCCCGGCAAGACCTCGTAGTCATCCCCGGCAAGGGCCTTGCCGGGGGTCTTCGTTCTCTGGACTCCACGTAGACCTGCAGGCTATCAGTCTTCACAAAGATCTGCATGCAACTACGCACGCGCCCTCGAGTCTTCGCCTTGACATTGTCGATGGTGTAAACAATGATCTGGGGTGCTAAACCGCACGCCCCAGCCTCCATATATATATACTGCATATGAGTTACAATTAGGATACAACATGTATTTCTTGGGGTATACTCCAAGTCGGTTGGTCTACCGCCGTGTCCTTCTCCAACTCCTTCTCCAACACACCCCCACAGTCTAAACCAGGGAGAGAATCGACGTGAAGACTGGACCTGAATTCTCGGAACACGAGAGTCGGTAGCCCTTTGGTGAATATATCAGCAAACTGCAATGATGAAGGAACATGGAGAACTCGCACAGCACCAAGAGCAACTTTCTCACGGACAAAATGAATATCCAGCTCGATGTGTTTAGTACGACGGTGATGCACTGGGTTGGCGGTCATGTAAATAGTGCTGACATTGTCACAATAGACAATAGTGGCTGTATGAATAGGGTTATGGAGTTCCTGCAGTAGTTGTCGAACCCAACAAGTTTCAGCAATACATGTAGCCACAGCACAGTATTCAGCTTCAGCACTAGAGCGGGACACAGTGGTTTGACGGCAAGAGGACCAGCTGATAAGATTGTCTCCAAGATACACACAAAACCCGGAAGTAGAACGTCTAGTGTCTGGGCAACCAGCCCAATCGGCATCCAAATAGGCCACTAAGGAATGTGAGGAAGATCGGTGGAGAACAAGACCGTGAGCAAGAGTGCCTTTAAGGTAACGAAGGACACGTTTGATAAGAGAGAAGTGAGAGTCACGTGGGTCATGCATATGAAGACAAATCTGTTGAACCGCATAGGCAATCTCAGGTCTAGTTAAGGTGACATACTGAAGGGCGCCGGCAAGGCTGCGATATAACGAAGGATCAGAAAAAGGGGAGCTTGCAGTGGCAGAAAGCTTGGACTGGATGTCAATGGGAGTGGAAACAGGATGACAGTCATACATGCCAGCTCGGGAAAGAACATCCAAGATATATTGTTTTTGAGAAAGATGAAGACTAGTATGTGTACGGGTGACAGAGATACCAAGGAAATGATGAAGAGGGCCGAGATCTTTCATGGCAAATTCATGACTAAGAGCAGTAGTGATGGTGGTAAGAAAGATTGGAGAGGAGGCTGTGAGAATAATATCATCGACATATAGAAGAAGATAAGCCATATTTGAACCACGACGAAGAATAAAGAGGGAAGCATTAGACTTAGATTCAACGAAGCCAAGTGAATGTGCATGCGAAGAAAAACGTTGGAACCAAGTGCGAGGGGCTTGTTTAAGACCATAGAGAGATTTAAGGAGACGGCAAACATGAGTAGGTCGTTGAGGATCAATGAGTCCAAAAGGTTGTTGGATGTAGACCACCTCCTCGAGATTACCATGAAGAAAAGCGTTTTTGACATCGAGTTGGTGAATAGGCCAGTTGTTGGTTAGAGATAGGGATAGAACGATACGGATGGTGGCAGGTTTCACAACAGGACTAAAGGTCTCCTCAAAGTCGATGCCAGGTTGTTGTGAGAAACCACAGACAACTCAACGAGCTTTGTGGCGAGAGAGAGAGAGCCATCAGAGTTTAATTTGTGGCGGAAAATCCATTTGCCACTAACTATGTTGGTACCAGGAGGGGGCGGGACAAGAGTCCAGGTCTGGTTGAGAGTGAGGGCATCAAATTCTTCCTGCATGGCATGGCGCCAATTAGGATCACGAAGGGCGGTAAGATAATTGTGAGGAAGGGGGGAAGAGGCTATAGCTGAGAGGTTAAGTTTGTTGGGTCGGCCGGGAAGACGACCGGTTACTGACCGAGTTCGGTGTATAGGAGGAGGTGGTGGTGTGGGTTGTGGTGCATGGGAGGGTGGTGGGCTTGGGTGGTGGTGTTGGTCAGCCGGTTCAGGGGAGGGTGCAGGGGAGGGGAGCGGACTAGTGTGATGGTGTGGTGTAGGAGAGGGTGCAGGGGAGGATGGCGGGCTAGTGTGGTGGTGATGGTCTGTCGGGGCAGATTGGGATGCATGTTGTGGTGGAGCAGGAAAGACAGGATCAAATAGATCAGGTTTAGGAGGTGTAGACGTAGGTGTAGGAGGGGTCGAGGCATAAGGGAAGGTGTTCTCGTCAAAGATGACATGACGAGAGATAATAACACGTCGTGTAGCAAGGTCTAGACATCTACATCCTTTGTGGCGAGGAGGGTAACCAAGGAAGACACATTTAGTAGAGCGAGGAGATAGTTTGTTGGGGGAGGTGGCAATGGTGTTTGGGTAGCATAGGCAGCCGAAAACGCGAAGAGTGTCGTAGGGAGGAGTGGTGCCATATAGGTTTTCGAAGGGTGTAGAGAAGGAAGTGGCTGAGGTAGGTCGGATGTTGAGAAGAAAAATTGTGGTGGAAAGAGCTTCAGCCCCAGAACGATGATGGCATGGAGGCTTCAAATAGAAGTGTGCGAATGACATTATTAGTGGTACGGATGGCACACTCGGCTTTGCCGTTTTGTTGGGAGGTATATGGACAAGAAAAACGGAGAAGGATACCATTGGTGGAGCAAAAAAGATCAAGTTTGGTGTTGTTAAATTCTCGGCCATTGTCACATTGGATAGAAAGGATACTGAGATCAAACTGAGTTTGAGCATAGGCGTGGAAGGCGAGGAAGGTAGCATATACATCGGATTTTTTGCGTAAAGGAAAACTCCAAAAGTAATGCGTATAATCATCGACAATAATAAGATAGTAGCAAAAACCCGAAGGACTAGGAATCGGAGATGTCCATAAATCACAGTGCAATAGTTGAAAAGGTTTAATACTAGATGACATCGAAGAGTAAAATGGTAATCTAACATGACGACCTAATTGGCAAGCATGGCAAAGTGTTGACGACGATTTATTGGGTGGTATGTGTTGACGTTGCTGAAGACGGGACATGGTATGATGGCCAGGATGTCCAAGACGGCGATGCCAAAGGTCAGTGGTGGTGGCGGTGAGGAGGGCTTGAGCTTGGGGTGGATTGCAGAGTGTGTAGAGGGCGCCGAAGCTATTGCATCGAAGAAGTACGGTCTTGGTGAGGAGATCCTTCACAGAAAAACCGAACGGATCAAACTCAATAGAACAGAGGTTATCCATGGTGAATTGACGAACAGATATAAGATTTTTTATAATGTGGGGAACAACGAGAATATTATAAAGATAAAAGGGGTTAGAGGAGGAAGAGAAAAGGATGGATGAACCGGTGTGAGTAGCAGGGAGAGATGCATCGTTGCCGACTGTTATTTTATGTGAGGAAGTGGGAGTAATGGAGGAGACTGTACCATAGTCGGATGCCATGTGAGATGAGACGCCAGTGTCCATGACCCATTCTTGATTTCCGTGGAGCTGCAGGTTCCGGAGAGCAGTCAGCAAAGCAGGGTCCAGATGCTGATGAGGTGTGCCGGTGGAGCTGGGGGACACGCCAGGAAGCTGCGGGTGCCCATATGTCGTGTATGCGTGGAACGGGGTAGCGCCAGGACAGGGACCCAGGACACCAGGAGCGCGCCAACATGGCTGCCATGGTGCGGTGGGAAGCTGCTGCTGCTGCCATGGTGGTGATGAGGACTGCTGCTGCTGTTGGCCCGCCCGAGTTGGGAGACCAGTCCAAGGATTGAACATCCAAGGATTGTTGTTGTCGCATCCTCGACCACGGCCACCGCCACGTCCACGACGGCTGCCGTAGCCACCACAGCCAGTGTTCAAGGAGGGCATGGTGGCGGTGTTGGAGTTGGAGCCACGGTCAGAGGGCGGTGGAGGTGGTGATGCCGATGCGCCGCCATGAGGGAGGATGCTGTTGCCACTGGCCCAGAGCGCCGTGGCGGACGCATGCTTCGAGTCGGTCTTCTTCTGGGTTTCCTCGAGAACATGTGTTGAACGAGTCTGCAGGAAGGAGGGGAATGGGACCTGATATGGCAGGAAGGAGCGAAGATGGTTGTACTGCTCGTTGAGGCCGCGAAGCACCATCAGGACGAGCGTCTCGTCAGATACTGTCTCACCAACGTCGCCCAGAGCATCGGCGAGAGACTTGAGCTTGGCGCAGTAGTCGTGGATGGACATGTCACCTTGAGGTGTGTTGCGAAATTCCGCATCCAGAGCAAGGGCACGGCTTTGCTTGTTGTCGTGGAAGAGGTTGGCGATGGAGTTCCAGATCTGCCGCGCCGTAGACCCAGGTGCCATGATGATGCCGAAGAGCTCGGGGGAGATCGAGCCGTAGATCCATGAAAGGACAGTGAAGTCGTCACGTGCCCAATCAGAGGTGGGCGAGGTGTCGGATGGTGTGGCCGGGCCGTCGCCGGTGACATGATGGGTGAGGCCAAAGCGACCGAGGGCAACAAGAACCAGCTCGCGCCACTTGATGTAGTTGGATTCATGGAGGTCTAGGGTTATGGCGACATTAGGTTTGAGGGAAGCGACATATGAGGAGGGGTTTGGGGTGGTGGTTGGGGCTTTGCCTAACTCGGCGAGGTGCCGGTCAAGCTCTTCTTGGCGAGTTCGGAGAAGGGACTCGCGTTCCTTGAGCTCGGCTTCGAGTTTCTGGAGTTCGGCGGTTGAAGCCATGGGAAGGGATCGAGAGGTGGATCGGGGAGGCTAGGGTTTAGGGAGATCGTGGCCCGGTGTCTGATACCATGTAAACAATGATCTGGGGTGCTAAACTGCACGCCCCC